>NC_074671.1:48953829-48956329 GCF_029448725.1 Salvelinus fontinalis | reverse complement strand
CTGGGATTACATTTTTCTTAACGATTTCGCACAAACCCCCAAAAAATGCAACAATATGTCTGTGAAACTATATAGTCACAGTATTATGACTGAATTGTGGTTTATTTGGTAGCATTTCGCAGTGTGACTGATTATATTAATTACATTAGTACTGTACACATTTTGGGGGAGCTATTTGATAGATTCCTCTGCTCCCCCTACCTCAGGCTTCCAGTGTGGAGACCTAAGGTCAACCTACCCCTGTGCCGCCCCCGGCAAGATGCCGCCCTGGGCTGCTGCCCATGTCGCCTATACCTAAATCCGCCAATGCTCTGCCAGTGCAGAAGCGACCCGTAACATTTCCCAGTTGTCGTGACGTTGTATTGATTAATGTGACGACTGCTGTTCATCAAATTATTAACTGTTTATAATTACGTGATTAAATTAATCAGGTAATTTGTAACTCAGTAACCTGGGCATTATTGGAAAGTTTGTTTTTGTTGAGTTTCCATTTTCTAAATCAAAGAATATCAGAATATTGATTTTACAACAGTCGCTAATTAATTAACTTCCTCTACAGTCTCATCCTGAATGTCGCATAATCCGGAAATCTGCACAAACCCGAGTCTCACTAAATAGGTCCGTACCACACCAATTGAGTTGATTATTCATTTACTAAAAAGCTAAAATGATAATATACGATACACTTACACAAACACATAGTCTAGGCTATTGATTAGAACTTAGTACAATGAAACAGGTCCCTAGCGGGCCAACACAATATGACACGTGTTACAGAAAATTGAAATATAAAAAGAGAGAGAAAGAGAGTGCACGAGAGAAAAGCACACTTGGAAACATTTGTAAACTATGCTTAGTTTAGCCCTAAAACCTTGCCCCGAACTGCCCCTCTCATGGGTCAGAATATAATCATGTAATTTCTAGCCAAAGGTCTCACATGGGGTGCCTCTTCGCGGACCGGGTTCGCCTTCTCCTCTGATGATGGCACTCTTTGGTTACCGGGTGTAACTCTCTGATTGTCCACATGATGTGAGTGTCCTTTCTCTTAGTGGTCTGTTTCCTCACCCTTGTTCTGAAAGGGGGTCTTCTGAATACGGTCAGCCGTGTAGTTCAGGGGTCCAGCGTAGGAGTGAAAGCAGTGTAGGCACACGATTCCTTGGAGAGTGGTAACTGGTTGGTCCTGCTTGAATTCACCCTCTTAGACACAACTACTCAACTGTAGCATAGATTTTTAAAAGGCTCCTTTTAAAAAGGCTCCAACCTCGTGTTGCGTTTTGGGGTTGTGACTAACTCGGACCTTGGCTGCAGCGCGTGGTCACGTTGTCTGCTATGTAATTTCTTAACTCACATGTTTTATACCCTCGGGTCAGAACGGGGCGTTTCGGTCTTTATGGCAAGTTCTCTGGGCGTCACTAGTTACGAGGCAAGGTCTGGATTTTACTCAGATCCAATTTAGACAACTAAGTAACATTCTCTTTGATCTGGACATTTTCCACACAACGTGCAGTATGCAAGCATCAGGTGCATATGTTGAAAACTCTTCAAGTTACAATGTTTTTGTTATAACGTTGTCATTTACCTTTTAATGACATAACAAAAACAACATTCATTTTTATATTCCTTCTATCGTCATTACCACCATTTTGGCTGATGGAACATAATGTCCCAAAGTCCAATTATTGCATGTTACTGTTCTGAGGTAGGTTATCCATAGGCCCATCATACATTCCATTCCTCCACAGAGAGGACAAAGGGATTTTTTCGGCTGCCTTAAGATTTCCAACTGGCGGGAGGTGTCATAAAACCCCCCACCTCCATAACTCTCGACCTCTCCCCCGCTGGTGGGTGTGAAGGATGTCTCTGTAGGACTGTGGTCCACGGTAACCTGACCCGAACAGGCCAGTCATGACAGTCCTTGTGATCAAAACAATCTTGAAGCATAGATTCTGATTGGTCAGACCAACATTGAGCAGTCCTTACCATGGGTGCTTCCTGTTTAAGTTGCTGCCTATAGGTGGGGAGGAACAGAACGGAGGTGTGATCTGATTTGCTGATGGGAGGGTGGGAGTGGGGGTGGGGAGGGGGTGTCATTGTAGCGGTCAGGGAAGGGAGAGTAACAATGAACCGTAAAACAAAGTATCTTACTTTATTTCTGGTCATTGACTGCAGATCTAATATCCAAAAGTTATTTCCAGCTGTAGTTAATAATACAAGAAATGTTCTGAGCAAATAATGTAAGAAATAACAAAAAATAAATAATAATAATACTGTAAAGTTGGCTCGAAGTTAGAAACAGGCGGCACCTTGTCTGTCGGCACCATCTTGTCTTTGGAAGCATCCTTACTCCATATGCAGAGAGGTCAGGTGCAATCCTGGGTAAAAAAGTACTGTTCAATCTAAATTACATTTGCAGATATCAAAGAGAGCACTTCACTCCTGCTGAATGATAATTGTAGCGGGCTGCCAGGACCAATACACCAGGGGTCATCTGTGGCTGGCA